>NC_057814.1:167662451-167691813 GCF_018294505.1 Triticum aestivum | reverse complement strand
CTCTGCTTCTCTTCCCCCTTTCCTTGCCATCGCCGGAACAGCCCACGGCTACGCTCGCACCGAGCGTGCGCTCACCGCCAGACCGCGCACGCGCACACCCCTGGAGCCCCTCGACGCTCCCTGGTCGCGCCAGCGCGGGCGCCGTCACGCGCCCCACGCTCGTTTCCGCCTCGGGGCCGCGATCTCCTCCCTCATGCCGCGCCTGGGTCATGTGCCCGCTCGCCCGGCCGCACTCTCGTCGCGCCGAGCCCACCGCCGCCCGGGGCCCTGCCGCGCTCCGGCGACCGTTGCCCGCAACTGCACCACAATGGGCTCGCCCCGTTCGGGCTAGCGCCTGCACGCTCCAGCGCCCGTTAACCCAGCGCACGGGTGGCTGGGCTGGGTCAATGACCGCTGGGGTCCACCCCCCTGCACCCAAAAAAAATAAAAAAAATAATAAATGGAAATAAAATTAATTAATTAATTAATTAATTAATTTATATTAATTAAACTAAACAACTAATTAAACTAATTAATCATGATTAGCTAGTCTAGTGTATGACATGCGGGACCCACACGTAGTTGACCCAGTCAACTGCACAGTTGACTGCTGACGTCAGCATGATGTCATGCTGATGTCATCTTTACTATTCTGGATAATGTTGATTAAATTAATTAAATAAATCCTAAAAATTATTTAAATCTTTAAAAAATTAATATAAAATAATCCGTAACTCGGATGAAAATACTTTCTACATGAAAGTTGCTCAGAACGACGAGACGAATCCGGATACGCAGTCCGTTCGTCCACCACACCTCCCTAACCTATCAAACTCGCAACTTTCCCCCTCCGGTCTGTCTGTCCGAAAACGCAAAACAGCGGGAATACTTTCCCGGATGTTCCCCCCTTCACCGGTATCACCTCATACCGCGTTAGAACACGTCTAGCTCTGCATGTTGTCTTGTTATGCACTTGCTTGCTATGTATTTACTGTTTCTCCCCCCTCTTCTCTTCGGTAGACCCCGTGACGATGCTGATGCCCCTGTGGTCGACTACGTCACCGACGACCCCTCTCTCTTGTCTGAGCAACCAGGCAAGCCCCCCCTTGATCACCAGATATCGCCTATTCTTCTCTATACTGCTTGCATTAGAGTAGTATAGTATGTTACTGCTTTCCGTTAATCCTATCCTGATGCATAGTCTGTCATTGTTGCTACAGTTGTTACCCTTACCTGCTATCCTACTGCTTAGTATAGGATGCTAGTGTTCCATCAGTGGCCCTACACTCTTGTCCGTCTGCCATGCTATACTACTGGGCCGTGATCACTTTGGGAGGTGATCACGGGTATATACTTATATACTATATACATGACACATGTGGTGACTAAAGCCGGGTCGGCTCGAGGAGTACCCGCAAGTGATTCTGATGAGGGGGCTGAAAGGACAGGTGGCTCCACCCTGGTAGAGGTGGGCCTGGGTTCCTGATGGCCCCCGACTGTTACTTTATGGCGGAGCGACAGGGCAGGTTGAGACCGCCTAGGAGAGAGGTGGGCCTAGCCCTGGTCGGCGTTCGCGGTTACTTAACACGCTTAACGAGATCTTGGTATTTGATCTGAGTCTGGCCATTTGGTCTATACGCACTAACCATCTACACGGGAGTAGTTATGGGTATCCCGGCGTCGTGGTATCAGCGGAAGCCTTCTTGACGTCAGCGACTGAGTGGCGCGCGCCGGATTGGACTAGAACGCCACTAGGCTAGGTCTGCTTCCGGCCGCGTACGCAACGTGCAGGTGTGCATAGGGCGATGGGCCCAGACCCCTGCGCGCTTAGGATTAGACCGGCGTGCTGACCGCTCTGTTGTGCTTAGGTGGGGCTGCGACGCGTTGATCTTACGAGGCCGAGCATGACCCAGAAAAGTGTGTCCGGCCAAATGGGATCGAGCGTGTTGGGTTATGTGGTGCACCCCTGCAGGGAAGTTTATCTATTCGAATAGCCGTGTCCCTCGGTAAAAGGACGACCCGGAGTTGTACCTTGACCTTATGACAACTAGAACCGGATACTGAATAAAATACACCCTTCCAAGTGCCAGATACAACCCGGTGATCGCTCTCTAACAGGGCGACGAGGAGGGGATCGCCGGGTAGGATTATGTTATGCGATGCTACTTGGAGGACTTCAATCTACTCTCTTCTACATGCTGCAAGATGGAGATGTCCAGAAGCGTAGTCTTCGACAGGACTAGCTATCCCCCTTTTATTCTGGCATTCTGCAGTTCAGTCCACTGATATGGCCCTTTACACATATACCCATGCATATGTAGTGTAGCTCCTTGCTTGCGAGTACTTTGGATGAGTACTCACGGTTGCTTTTCTCCCTCTTTTCCCTTTTTCTATACCGGATTGTCGCAACCAGATGCTGGAGTCCAGGAGCTAGAGATCCCGAGGATGATTCTACATGGAGTTCGGCTTCGAGGAGTAGTTAGGAGGTCCCAGGCAGGAGGCCTTGCCTTTTCGATCGTTGCTACTTTTGTGCTAGCCTTCTTAAGGCAAACTTGTTTAACTTATGTCTGTTCTCAGATATTGTTGCTTCCGCTGACTCGTCTGTGATCGAGCACTTGTATTCGAGCCCTCGAGGCCCCTGGCTTGTATTATGATGCTTGTATGACTTATTTATGTTTTAGAGTTGTGTAGTGATATCTTCCCGTGAGTCCCTGATCTTGATCGTACACATTTGCGTGCATGATTAGTGTATGGTCAAATCGGGGGCGTCACAATGGAGGTGACAAAGAGCTAGTCGTAAATGGTTACGTCGATGCAAGCTTTGACACTGATCCGGACGATTCTAAATCGCAAACCGGATACGTGTTTACATTGAACGGTGGAGCTGTCAGTTGGTGCAGTTCTAAACAAAGCGTTGTGGCGGGATCTACGTGTGAAGCGGAGTACATAGCTGCTTCGGAAGCAGCAAATGAAGGAGTCTGGATGGAGGAGTTCATATCCGATCTAGGTGTCATACCTAGTGCATCGGGTCCAATGAAAATCTTTTGTGACAATACTGGTGCAATTGCCTTGGCGAAGGAATCCAGATTTCACAAGAGAACCAAGCACATCAAGAGACGCTTCAATTCCATCCGGGATTTAGTCCAGGTGGGAGACATAGAAATTTGCAAGATACATACGGATATGAATGTTGCAGACCCGTTGACTAAGCCTCTTCCACGAGCAAAACATGATCAGCACCAAGGCTCCATGGGTGTTAGAATCATTACTGTGTAATCTAGATTATTGACTCTAGTGCAAGTGGGAGACTGAAGGAAATATGCCCTAGAGGCAATAATAAAGTTATTATTTATTTCCTTATATCATGATAAATGTTTATTATTCATGCTAGAATTGTATTAACCGCAAACATGATACATGTGTGAATACATAGACAAACAGAGTGTCACTAGTATGCCTCTACTTGACTAGCTCGTTGATCAAAGATGGTTATGTTTCCTAGCCATTGACATGAGTTGTCATTTGATTAACGGGATCACAGCATTAGAAGAATGATGTGATTGACTTGACCCATTCCACGATCGTTTAGTATGTTGCTATTGCTTTCTTCATGACTTATACATGTTCCTATGACTATGAGATTATGCAACTCCCGTTTACCGGAGGAACACTTTGTGTGCTACCAAACGTCACAACGTAACTGGGTGATTATAAAGGTGCTCTACAGGTGTCTCCGAAGGTACTTGTTGGGTTGGCGTATTTCGAGATTAGGATTTGTCACTCCGATTGTCGGAGAGGTATCTCTGGGCCCACTCGGTAATGCACATCACTTAAGCTTTGCAAGCATTGCAACTAATGAGTTAGTTGCGTGATGATGTATTACGGAACGAGTAAAGAGACTTGCCGGTAACGAGATTGAACTAGGTATTGAGATACCGATGATCGAATCTCGGGCAAGTAACATACCGATGACAAAAGGAACAACGTATGTTGTTATGCGGTCTGACCGATAAAGATCTTCGTAGAATATGTGGGAGCCAATATGAGCATCCAGGTTCCGCTATTGGTTATTGACCGGAAACGTGTCTCGGTCATGTCTACATAGTTCTCGAACCCGTAGGGTCCGCACGCTTAAAGTTTCGATGACAGTTATATTATGAGTTTATGAGTTTTGATGTACCGAAGGTTGTTCGGAGTCCCGGATGTGATCACGGACATGACGAGGAGTCTTGAAATAGTCAAGACATAAAGATTGATATATTGGAAGCCTATATTTGGATATCGGAAGTGTTCCGTGTGAAATCGGGATTTTGCCGGAGTACCGGAGGGGTTACCGGAACCCCCCGGGGGTTTAATGGGCCATAGTGGGCCTTAGTGGAGAAGAGGAGGGGCGGCCAGGGCAGGCCGCATGCCCCCTCCCCCTCTAGTCCGAATAGGACAAGGAGGAGGGGTGGCGCCCCCCTTTCCTTCTTCTCCTCTTCCTCCTTCCCCCCTTCTCCTAATCCAACAAGGAAGGGAGGGAGTCCTACTCCCGGTGGGAGTAGGACTCCTCCTGGCACGCCTCCTCCTGGCCGGCCGCATATCCCCCCTTGCTCCTTTATATACGGGGGCAGGGGGCATAGACACAACAATTGATCAGTTGATCTTTTAGCCGTGTGCGGTGCCCCCCTCCATCAGAGTCCACCTCGATAATACTGTAGCAGTGCTTAGGCGAAGCCCTGCGTCGGTAGAACATCATCATCATCACCACGCCGTCGTGCTGACGAAACTCTCCCTCAACACTCGGCTGGATCGGAGTTCGAGGGACGTCATTGGGCTGAACGTGTGCTGAACTCGGAGGTGTCGTGCGTTCGGTACTTGATCGGTCGGATCGTGAAGACGTATGACTACATCAACCACGTTGTGCTAACGCTTCCGCTTTCGGTCTACGAGGGTACGTAGACAACACTCTCCCCTCTCGTTGCTATGCATCACCATGATCTTGCGTGTGCGTAGGAATTTTTTTGAAATTACTACGTTCCCCAACAGATGGATGTGCTCGAATCACGCCGCCGCCGACCTCGATGGTTGAGCTCCTCCTATCTCCCGTCGCAGACCGAGGATTGACCTCCTATGACGCCGCCACCGCCCATCGACCGAGGATTGACCTCTTCTCCGGTAGCCGCTGCCTAGGCCGCCGCCGCCATCTCTATATGCAGAGCGGCTTTTTTTACGGATATCCGCGGAGCGGCTGTTTACACGGTATCTCACCGTAACTCAATTATATGGACAGGGTAGTACATCACATACGGTTATGTAACGGCAACCGTGTCTAACCTTTTCTTCTCACATGGTTTGGTGCGGAAATCGTGCTTGACGTTGTAATACCTAACACAAACGACATGTACAAATAGTGTGCCTATACAATATATATTTATAGTGCTATTAGTAGTTCCCGACCGTTAGCTTATCTCCATAGTTTCCCCATTTCCCCCAAATCCCAACATAGCCTCCAAATTCTCTCACGTGGCGCTGACATTGGGGGAATGCGGACGAGGGGTGCTGATGGTTTCGGAGCGGCTGCTCCTATCGCTGCCACGACGGCGGTCGCTGCCGAGCACTTGCCTAAGGTCATCAGAAGGCATGTGTACTATAGACCCGAATCGTCCTGTCAGGTTCCAATCTATCCCGGTCTTTTTTAGCATGTCCAAAGTATAGATCTTTGCTGAATCCGTCCTGAATGACCCCCCCCCCCCAGAAAGCGATCTGCTGTCGGATCCGGAGCTTGACTCCAGACTCCCGCAACACGAGTTCGACTCCGAGTTTTGCGCCACCGAGAAGTTCCAAAAGCTGAGTTGTGTGCACGGGCACACTCCCACTCGACGTGTATGCACGGAGGGATTCGACATTGGCAGGCAGTTTCTCAATTGCCCCTTAGAGGTTAGTGCTAATTAAGTTCATCATTTTACTTTAGTTAATGCCACCGCTCATCCAGAATACTATTTAACATTGGCAGGGATATGAGGCTTGTGCCTTTGTTAACTGGCTGGATGAAGAATGGCATGGCAGGGCTCGGAGTGTTATCACCAAGCTCGCAGAAGACAACGTAAAGCTGAAGAAGAAACTGGCTGATCTGGAAAGTACAATCAGTATGATGAAGCAAGAAAGCATCAATCACAGGCAACAGATGAAAGCAAGAGACAAGAAGGAACTAGCATGTGTAGTTGTGGTTGTCCCATTAGCCATGTTCTATGCGCTGTTTGCAATGATGATTAGGGGTTTTGTTTGACACTATTGCTAAAGCACATCTAGATGTGCTCTAAGTAATGCACATCTAAGTCATATGCCATTGATGTTACGCGAAGATTCATGCAGATATTTTTCTTTGTCTTTTTTTCTTTTCCTTTCTAGTTTGATTATTACTGGCTTTATCAATAAGAAGAGCTCAATGTATTGCTTGCCAACTGTCCTACTCCGTTCGTACCGGTACCGGTGCATAATCCCAAAACTCATTCCTTGTTTTTGTCCTGAAAAAGGAAACCAACCAAATAGCCAATAGGAGTCCTGCGCAACCCCGGGAATTTGGAGCGACTGGGTACAAATAATTGCGTTTGATTATATCAGCGGTTAGATAATACGTCAACCCCCGCTTCAATTGGCAGTTCCTCTTCTCTGCATACCCTGCTTAAGTGTCCACCATCTTCATCATCCTCGGCAGGTCGCGCTACACACTGGCACACACTCTACAGCCATGTCGAGCGACAGCGAGGACGACAGTTCGGCCAGCAGTCTGGCGCCTGATGATAGGTCAACATTGGAATCATCCTGCTCGTCTTCCATGATTCTGGCGTCGAGCCCAGACCTTGATTATATCCGGTTCATGGAAGGGACGCCGCCTCCGGAGTCGTCAGACGACAACCAGACGGACGAGGAGCCGTCGGAGGACGAAGAAGAGGACGACGATGATGATGAGGAGGAATGGTCGAACGAGGAGGAGGACGACGACGACAGCAACGACAATGACAGCGGCGGCGGCGATGAGAAGCCAACGGTCAGCGGCAAGAAGAGTCCTTGCCAAGACGATGTCGCGGGGCCATCCAACAAGAACAACAACAAGAAGAAGGACTAAATTAAGCGGACTGTATATATCTCTGTTTATCCTGTCAATCTCATTGCAGACGGTTAGTAATATGTATTCGATAGAGATCTTCTACATTATCGCCAACAGGTTGGTTTGTTGAATTGTGTGCCCTGACGAGCACACAATTCACAAAGAAGACCGTATGGGCTGTCTATAATGATCGCACACAATTCTGATTATCGACCTGTTTGCCGGGTATCACACACATCTTGTTACGCCGAATCGTTTGTGTTCACCTCACTCATCGCAAACGGTTCATCAGAGCGAACTGTATGTCGTATATCACACACACCTTGATCTGGCTGCCCGTTTCAGTTGTTCTGTCTCATCGCAAACAGTTCCTAGAGATCAACCGTATGCCCCTCATCGCACACGCAACTAAAATCTGAACCGTGTTTGATGTATCATTCATCGCAAATGTTTTGCATCTTTTTTTACGTTTTTTACATCACCGTTTGCGATTAATGCATCACACACAGTTTCGTCAAAGGGTCTCTGATCGTAGTGTCGCGTTAGCAGCATCCTGCAGTAGTGTTACTAGTGTTCATAGTAGCCCCTGGGTATTTGATACTGGTTCAGTTGCTATGATTAGTAACTTGAAACAGGAGTTACAAAATGAATAGGGACTAGTTGAGGGTGAGGTGACGATGTGTGTTGGAAGTGATTCCAAGGTTGATAAGATCACCATCGCACACTCCCTTTACCTTCGGGATTAGTGTTGAACCTAAAATAAATGTTATTTGGTGTTTGCGTTGAGCATAATATGATTAGATCATGTTTATTGCAATACGGTTATTCATTTAAATCAAAGAATAATTGTTATTCTGTTTACATGAATAAAACCTTCTGTGGTCATACACCCAAGGTGAATGGTTTATTGAATCTCGATCGTAGTGATACACATATTCATAATATTGAAGGCAAAAGATGCAAAGTTAATAATGATCTATTTGTGGCACTGCCGTTTAGGTCATATTGGTGTAAAGCGTATGAAGAAACTCCATGCTGATGGGCTTTTTGAATCACTTGATGCTTGTGAACCATGCCTCATGGGCAAGATGGCTAAGACTCCGTTCTCCGGAACAATGGAGCGAGAACCTGACTTGTTGGAAATAATACATACTGATGTATGCGGTCCAATGAGTGTTGAGGCTCGCGGCGGGTATCGTTATTTTCTGACCTTCATAGATGATTTGAGCAGATATGGGTATATCTACTTAATGAAACATAAGTCTGAAACATTTGAAAAGTTCAAAGAATTTCAGAGTGAAGTGGAAAATCATCGTAACAAGAAAATAAAGTTTCTACGATCTGATTGCGGAGGCAAATATTTGAGTTACGAGTTTGGTCTTCATCTGAAACAATGTGGAATAGTTTTGCAACTCACGCCACCTGGAACACCACAACGTAATGGTGTGTCCGAACGTCATAATCGTACTTTATTAGATATGGTGTGATCTATGATGTCTCTTACCGATTTACCACTATCGTTTTGGGGTTATGCATTAGAGACAGCTGCATTCACGTTAAATAGGGCACCATCTAAATCCGTTGAGACGACCCCGTATGAACAGTGGTTTGGTAAGAAACCTAAGCTGTCATTTCTTAAAGTTTGGGGTTGCGATGCTTATGTGAAAAAGCTTCAGCCTGATAAGCTCGAACCCAAATCGGAGAAGTGCGTCTTCATAGGATACCCAAAAGAAACTGTTGGGTACACCTTTTATCACAGATCCGAAGGCAAGATCTTTGTTGCTAAGAATGGATCCTTTCTAGAGAAGGAGTGAAGTGAGTGGGAGGAAAGTAGAAACTTGATGAGGTAATTGTACCTTCTCCCGAATTGGAAAGTAGTTCATCATAGAAATCACTTCCAGTGATTCCTACACCAATTAGTGAGGAAGTTAATGATGATGATCATGAAACTTCAGATCAAGTTACTACAGAACCTCGTAGGTCAACCAGAGTACGTCCCGCACCAGAGTGGTACGGAAATCATGTTCTGGAAGTCATGTTACTTCACCATGACGAACCTACAAACTATGAGGAAGCGATGATGAGCCCAGATTCCGCTAAATGTATTGAGGCCATGGAATCTGAGATGGAGTCCATGTATGAGAACAAAGTATGGACTTTGGTGGACTTGCCCGATGATCGGCAAGCCATTGAGAATAAATGGATCTTCAAGAGGAAGACGGGCGCTGATAGTAGTGTTAACTATCTACAAAGCTCAAATTGTCGCAAAAATGTTTTCGACAAGTTCAAGGTGTTGACTACGATGAGATTTTGTCACTCGTATCGATGCTTAAATATGTCCGATTCATGTTAGCAATTGCTGCATTTTATGAAATCTGGCAAATGGATGTCAAAACTACATTCCTTAATGGATTTATTAAAGAAGAGTTGTATGTGATACAAGCAGAAGGGTTTTGTCAATCCTAAAGGTGCTAACAAAATGTGCAAGCTCCAGTGATCCATCTATGGACTGGTGCAAGCATCTCGGAGTTGGAATATACACTTTGATAAGTTGATCAAAGCATATAGTTTTATACAGACTTGCGGAGTATATGTGAATGACATATTGATGATCTGAAATGATGTAGAATTTTCTGGAAAGCATAAAGGAGTATTTGAAAGGAGTTTTTTCAAAAGAAATACCTCGGTGAAGCTGCTTACATATTGGGCATCAAGATCTATAGAGATAGATTAAGACGCTTGATAAGATTTTCAATGAGTACATACCCTGACAAGATTTGAAGTAGTTCAAAATAGAACAGTCAAAGAAAGAGTTCTTGCCTGTGTTGCAAAGGTGTGAAGTTGAGTAAAGACTCAAAACCCGACCACGACAGAAAATAGAAAGAGAATGAAAAGTCATTCAAGTATGCTATGCTGTGTACCAGACCTATTGTGTACCTCACCATGAGTTTGACAAGAGGGGACAATAGTGATCCAGGAGTGGATCACTGGAGAGTGGTTAAAATTATCCTTAGTGGAATAAGGACATGTTTCTCGGTTATGGAGGTGACAAAAAGTTCGTCGTAAAGGGTTACGTCGATGCAAGCTTTGACACTGATCCAGATGACTCTAAGTCTCAGTCTGGATACATATTGAAAGTGGGAGCAATTAGCTAGAGTAGCTCCGTACAGAGCATTGTAGACGTAGAAAATTTGCAAAATACATACGGCTCTGAATGTGGCAGAGCCGTTGACTAAACTTCTCTCACAAGCAAAACATGATCACACCTTAGTACTCTTTGGGTGTTAATCACATAGCGATGTGAACTAGATTATTGACTCTGGTAAACCCTTTGGGTGTCAGTCACGTGGAGATGTGAACTAATCACACAAAGATATGAATTATTGGTGTTAAATCACATGACAATGTGAACTAGATTATTGACTCTAGTGCAAGTGGGAGACTGAAGGAAATATGCCCTAGAGGCAATAATAAAGTTGTTATTTATATTTCCTTATATCATGATAAATGTTTATTATTCATGCTAGAATTGTATTAACCGAAAACTTAGTACATGTGTGAATACATAGACAAAACAGAGTGTCCCTAGTATGCCTCTACTTGACTAGCTCGTTAATCAAAGATGGTTAATTTTCCTGACCATAGACATGTGTTGTCATTTGATGAACGTGATCACATCATTAGAGAATGATGTGATGGACAAGACCCATTCGTTAGCTTAGCATAATGATCATTTAGTTTTATTGCTATTGCTTTCTTCATGACTTATACATGTTCCTATGACTATGAGATTACGTAACTCCCGAATACCGGAGGTGTGTTATCAAACGTCACAACGTAACTGGGTGATTATAAAGATGCTCTACAGGTGTCTCCGGTGGTGTTTTTTGAGTTGGCATAGATCGAGATTAGGATTTGTCACTCCGTGTATCGGAGAGGTATCTCTGGGCCCTCTCGGTAATGCACATCACCATAAGCCTTGCAAGCAATGTAACTAATGAGTTAGTTGCAGGATGATGTATTATGGAACGAGTAAAGAGACTTGCCGGTAACGAGATTGAACTAGGTATGATGATACCGACGATCGAATCTCGGGCAAGTAACATACCGATGACAAAGGGAACAACGTATGTTGTTATGCGGTTTGACCGATAAAGATCTTCGTAGAATATGTAGGAGCCAATATGAGCATCCAGGTTCCGCTATTGTTTATTTACCGGAGATGTGTCTCGGTCATGTCTACATAGTTCTCGAACCCGTAGGGTCCGCACGCTTAACGTTCGATGACGATTTGTATTATGAGTTATGTGATTTGATGACCGAAGTTTGTTCGGAGTCCTAGATGAGATCACGGACATGACGAGGAGTCTCAAAATGGTCGAGAGGTAAAGACCGATATATTGGAAGGTTATATTCGGACACCGGAATGGTTCCGAAGTGTTTCGGGTATTTTCCGGAGTACCGGGAGGTTACCGGAACTCCCCGGGAGAGTAATGGGCCTTAATGGGCTTTAGGGGAAAGGAGAGAAGGGCCTCAAGGGGTGGCCGCGCCCCCCCATGGGTTGGTCCGCATTGGACTAGGAGGGGCGGCGCCCCCCTCCTTCCTTCACCTCTCTTTCCCCTTCCCTCTTTCTCCTAGTTGGAATAGGAAAGGGGGGGCGAATCCTACTTGGACTGGGAGTCCAAGTAGGACTCCCCCCTTTGGCGCGCCCCCTCTAGGGCCGGCCTCCTCTTCCCCCTCCTTTATATACGTGGGAAGGGGGCACCCCAAAGGCACACCAAGTCTTCTCTTAGCCGTGTGCGGTGGCCCCCTCCACAGTTACACATCTCGGTCATATCGTCGTAGTGCTTAGGCGAAGCCTTGCACCGGTAACATCATCATCACCGTCGCCACGCCTTCGTGCTGACGGAACTCTCCCTCGTCCTCAACTGGATCAAGAGCTCGAGGGATGTCATCGTGTTGAACGTGTGCTGAACACGGAGGTGCCGTATGTTCGGTACTTGGATCGGTTGGATCACGAAGACGTTCGACTACATCAACCGCGTTACTAAACGCTTCCGCTTTTGGTCTACGAGGGTATGTGAACACACTCTCCCCGCTCGTTGCTATGCATCTCCTAGATAGATCTTGCATGATCGTAGGTAATTTTTTTGAAATACTGCGTTCCCCAACAGTAAGCGCTCAGCAGCTCCACCAGCAAGTTGTCCAGCTGTAGCCTGAATCACTGATGAGAAGAAGTTATCTGACACTAGTCGAGCAACACTAGTTGCGGATGATCGCTGGGCTTCGCTCGGAGCTTACCGCAAATCCAAGGGGCTCTGTTTCATCTGTGGTGAACGATGGGCTCAAGATCACTGCTGCAAACAGGAAGTGCAGTTGCATGTTGTGCAGGAGATGCTCGACTATGTTCAGAATATTCCATCTGATGTTAGTGATATAGAAGAAAAAGTTCTGGGTGAGGCTAATGCAATTTTCCTCTCTGCTGCTGCTCTGGGAGAGATCTCTGTACCTGCAATAACAACTATGAAACTGAAAGTGCAGTTGCAGGGCCAACCGATGATTTTCTTGGTGGATTCTGGCAGTACACATTCATTTGTGGATTGTGTTGTGGCTAGTAAAATGCAAGGAGTTGTTTCCATGCCTGTTGAGGATATAGACCTTAGAGACATCCGCCAGGAGGGGCCGGGTTATTCATATGGTCATTACCAGAAGCCTGGCGCTAAGCTTGAAGACGGTGGGCCAAAGATGGGCTTAAGACCCGGATATGGCTTAAGGCCCGTAGTTGCAATCATTGTTATGGTAGAACTTGTAGTGTAAGGCAAGAATAGTTGAGAGTCCGAGCCGGACACTTTTATGAGCCGGCCGGGACTCTGAGAGCTGCAGGGCGTCAGCCTCCCTATATAAAGGGACGACCCGGCAGCGGTTTAAGGCAGAGAACAATCTCATCGAGAGCCGGGCATAGCAGTTTAGCTCCCTGGTGATCGTAACCTTAATCAATACCACCTCAAACTGGACGTAGGCTTTTACCTTCACCGTAAGGGGCCGAACTAGTATAAACCCTCGTGTTCCTTGTCCCGCATTAACCCCTTCAAGCTTCCTACCTGCGATGGCTCCACGACTAAGTCCTAGCTCGAGGACATCTGCCGTGACAATTCCACGACAGTTGGCGCCCATCGTGGGGCCGGCGCACTGTGGATTTGAGTTCTTGAAGGGCAGCTTCGAAGGGCTCAAGGGATACGCTGTGGGCCGGATGACCAAGAGTCGTCGCGGCAAGCTCTATATCGACGATGCAAACTGGGGCCCCGACGCCGGCTCAATTGAGTACGGGTACCGGGTCCCCTTCGGCGGAATTCATGTTTTCATTGGCAAGATTGGTGAGCCGGGCCCTGAGCCGGATCTCTGCGCCGATCTCATCGAGACGGCTCAGCGTGCACGACCCGCCCGGGCCCGGCCTGCCTTACGGCACGCTTTTGTAGGATGTATCCATGGAGGGCCCTCTGATCAATCTGGATCTGGTGATGAGGCGGCCGCCAGCTCTGACGGTGAGTCGTCCACCGATGAGTCAAACTCGTTGTATCAACTCCAAGATGGCAGGCTCATGGGTTGTTCCGATGGTGACAGTATTCCGGACCCGTTTGAGCCGCCAAGTCAGGTTGGAGTCTTTATGGCCGGTGCGCAGCCTGTTCAGAACCCCGCTGCTAGAGCGGGAAACCCGGTGCCTTCTCCGGCTCAGGTACTAATGGATCTCACGGACAAGATGACGGCGCTGTTAACCGCTACGGTCGACCCGGCAGATCAAGCTCAGCATGATGCGGAGGTGGCGCAGTTAAAATTGGATCTAGTGAAAGCCAAGGAGGATCTGGCAGCAGAGGGGATCAGGATGGCTGCGGAAAGGGCGGCTCTCGACGCCCAAACCCAGTTGATTCAAGCGCAGTCCTTCCGGCTAACGATGGATCAAAACGCGTCCAATGAGGTCCTGAGAAGGAGGCATCAAAAGGCCCAATCTCGACTCCCTCCGGTTTACGATCCACGAAACCTCTTCAACACGCCGGGTGCAGGGTCTAGTAACCCGCCAGGGGTCATAGTGCCCGGGTCTGGGACCCCTATTCAGCCACAAGTGATGGGGCCTCCCCAGGTGCCCCCTGCCCCGCCTCAGTACGTACCAACGCCCCCGGGTCATTATAATAACCCGCTGGAGAACATGGTCGCCGCGGCGGCACGGCTGGCGGCTCTCCCAGTTGACGGCGACTCTCCGACGGCTATTGAAACCCGTCGGGTCAGGGAACTCCTTCAGACAGCACTGGCGCAGCAAGAGGCGTATTCCTACAGCCGAGACAGGATCCACTCGACCCCTCGTCCAGGCCGGAGCCCGAGTTACAGCAGATACATGGTCTCAGCGACCGGTTCAAGTAACGTCCGACGCCATGACCCGCCCCCTGGCCACGGCCCGGTTCATAACGGAGCCTTTCACGCAGCAGACCAGGACAGAGCGCGGCAAGAGGCGGAGCAGGTGCCTCAATTGACGGCTTACCAGACCCCCCCCCCCCCGGCTTATCCGACGACTTCCGTCGACGTGGGTATCCCTACCAAGACTGGGGGTGTCCCTTGTTTAGTACCAGCTATCCGCAATGAGCGTCTACCCAAGAACTTCAAAGGCCCTAGGAAGGTGCCTAATTACACAGCAGACTTACAGCCTGCAGCCTGGATCGAGAGTTATGAGATGGCTATGGAGCTGCTGGAGGTCAGTGAGGCGGCCATGGCTAAGTATTTCACCATGATGTTAGATGGGACTGCCCGCACTTGGTTGAAAGGGCTACCACCGAAGGGTCTTGGGCTGAGCTGAAAGCCCGATTCATCCAAAACTTCAAAGATACCTGTAGGCAATCTATGTCAATTGTGGATTTAACTAACTGCAAGCAGCAGGAGGGTGAGTCTACGACGCATTGGGTTCGCCGGGTTAAGGAGATAATACATTCCTCGGATAAGATGGACGCCGGCTCTGCAGTCCTAATGTTGGAGCAGAATTGTCGTTTTGTGCCCCTGAAGATGAAACTCGGGCGGCTTAAGCGCGACTGCAATGATATGGGTACACTGATGGCGGCTCTTGTCAAGTACGCCGATTCTGATGGTACCAAGGACCCCGCTTCAGATGATGAAAGGACAGGGAAGGGAAAGAAGAACGGCAATGGCAAGGGTCCTCAGCATAACCCGGGGAACCAAGGAGGAGGCAAGCGCAAGGCCGACGGCAGCCTAGAGTTTGTGGCCAACGCCAGCTCACAAGGGAATAACCAGCGACGTAAGGGGAGGCCCCCTCCCCGAGGCGGCGGGTCAGGCCCGACGCTGGAGCAGCTGTTGAATGAGCCTTGTCCAAGGCATGGCTCTAGAGAGAAGCCAGCGACTCATCTATGGAAGGACTGTGCAATCATGAAGGCCTTTAAGAATTACAATGGCCCGGGCGGCGGCTCAGGCGCCGGCGGTTTTCATGGCCCGGGCGGCGGCTCAAATTCCAATCCTCCGAACGGTCAAGGGGGCTTTAATCAGCAGTCTGGCCAGGGTCACCAACAGCAGCAGGGGGGTTATCAGACCAATCCCAAGCAGCTTAGCGGTGGACAGTACCATGTATTCACCACCAGTCTGTGTAAGCGAGACCAGAAGCTTCATAAGAGGGCCGTGAATGCTGTCGAGCTGGCGGTTCCACGCTACTTGCGGTGGTCTGAGCAGCCTATAGTGTGGAGTAGAGAGGATCACCCACCCCGGGTAGACAATCCGGGTCAAGGTGGCTAATGGGTCTCTTGTGCCCTGTAGTCAGGAGTTAAAAAGGGGGCAATGCATTTGTGCTGGACATGAATTTGTCAATGATTTTAAAGTTTTTCCACTGGGTTCTTATGATGGGATACTGGGCCTGGATTGGTTAGCAAGTCATAGCCCTATGCAAGTGGATTGGGCTTAACACTGGCTCTCTTTTCAGTTACATGGTGAGCTGGTAACACTGTTGGGATAGGATGCAGCTCATCAGGCCTTTGCTCTTATTGAGTTATCTGCATTGCTCATTACTGCTGATGCAGCTCAGTCTGAATTACCTGCAGATATTCAGCAGATTTTGTCCCAATTCAGTGCAGTCTTTGATGTTCCCAAAGGATTGCCTCCAAGGAGAAAATATGATCATACCATTCCTTTAATTCCTGGGGCCCAGCCCTTTTCTATCAGGCCTTACAGATTGGCTCCTGTGCTTAAGGATGAATTGGAAAAGCAAGTTCAGGAAATGCTGGCCTCTGGTATCATTAGGCACAGTAACAGTCCATTTTCTTCTCCTATGATTTTGGTAAAAAGAAGGACAAGACATGGAGGCCTGTCATTGATTACAGACATCTCAATGCTTTGAAAATTAAGAGTAAGTTCCATATTCCAATCATTGATGAACTGTTGGATGAGTTGGCAGGATCTTATTGGTTTTCTAAATTGGATCTAAGGGCTGGATATCATCAGATAAGATTGGCTCCTGGAGAAGAGTATAAAACTACTTTCCAAACACACACTGGTCATTATGAGTTCTTAGTGGTCTCAATGGGCCTGACTGGTGGACCCAATACTTTCAACTTTGCAATGTGTGACACATTGTCACCTGTATTGAGAGTTTGTGCAGTGGTTTTCTTTGATTATATTCTCATATTCAGTAAACTTATGCTCAACATCTGGAGCACCTGGCTCAAGTGTTGTCTCTGCTGGAAAAACACAAGTGGCATGTTAAACTCCCCAAATGTGCTTTTGCTCAGACAAAAATTAGTTATCTGGGACATATTATTTGTGGAGAAGGAGTGGCCACAGATCCTGCAAAAATCTCCACTATTAAAGAATGGCCAATTCCAGTTTCTGCTAAGGAGGTAAGAGGATTTATGGGGCTAGCTGGGTACTACAGGAAGTTCATTTCTCATTATGGAATATTGAGCAAACCACTGTCCAATCTCCTGAAGAAAGGTGTGCCATATCATTGGACAGATGCAGAGCAACAGGCCTTTGTTTTGCTGAAACAAGCTCTAGTGTCAGCTCCTGTGTTAGCTCTTCCTGACTTCTACAAAACCTTTGTTGTGGAAACAGATGCTTGTGATGTTGGTGTGGGTGCTGTGCTTATGCAGGATGGCCATCCTTTGGCTTATGTCAGTAAAGCATTAGGTCCCAGGAACCAGACACTTTCAGTTTATGAGAAAGAATATTTGGCTATTCTTTTGGCAGTTGAACAATGGCGCCAATATCTTCAGGTTTCTGAGTTTGTTATCAAAACTGATCAATGCAGCCTGGCCAGTTTATCTGAACAAAGATTGCACACTAAGTGGCAACAAAAAGCACTTACTAAGTTGTTGGGGTTGCAATACACTATTACTTACAAGAAAGGACTGAAAACAGTGCTGCTGACTCTCTTTCTAGAAGGCCACATAATGATACTGATGTGTTGCCTGAGTTGCATAGTGTCACTTCTGTTCAACCTGCATGGTTGCAAGAAATTGTGCATAGTTATCAGTCTGATCAGTTTGCTTCTGAATTGTTACAAAAGTTAGTTGTTGCTCCCACCTCTGACAATAAGTTTTCTCTTCGAGCTGGGATACTTAAGGTGGGCAACTGTGTTTGGGTGGGTCAGTGCCCTGATCTGCAAACCAAGATTGTGGCTGCATTTCATGACAGTCCTCTTGGGGGGCATTCTGGATTTCCAGTGACCTATAGGAGAATTCGTCAGTTATTTCGCTGGAAGGGTATGAGAGGGTTTGTTAAAGGTTATGTGCAACACTGCCTGGTGTGTCAGCAAGCAAAACCTGAGCGTGTGGCATATCCAGGTTTACTGCAGCCTCTACCTATTCCAAACACACCTTGGGAAATGGTCACAATGGACTTTGTCGAAGGATTACCAACATCTGGCCGTTACAATTGTCTACTGGTGGTTATCGATAAACTGTCAAAGTATGGTCACTTTGTTCCATTGCATCACCCGTTTACTGCAGAAACTGTGGCTGAGGCGTTCCTGAATACAATTTATAAATTGCATGGCATGCCCCTGTCTATCGTATCAGACCGTGATCGAGTGTTTACCAGCAAATTTTGGAAGGAGTTGTTCCAGAAGTGTGGTGTTCTTCTCAGAATGAGCACAGCTCGTCACCACAGTCTGATGGACAAACGGAGCGAGTTAACCAGCAGGTCGAGTGCTTCCTTCGATGTTTCGTCAGTGCTCATCCCTCTCGTTGGGCCAAATGGATTCCGTTCTGTGAATTTTGGTATAACACTAACTGGCATTCAGCTACTGGGAAAACTCCATTTGAGATCATATATGGACATGCGCCGCGTCATTTTGGGTTGACTGCAGACGAAACTCCATTTGAGATCATATATGGACATGCGCCGCGTCATTTTGGGTTGACTGCAGACGACGCAATTCAGTCTGATGATTTGCACCAATGGCTTGCAGACCGTCAGATAATTCTGGAGTCAGTGCGCCAACACTTGTTGCGAGCACAGCAGCACATGAAATCACAAGCAGACAAACATCAGAGTGATCGTGAATTCGCAGTGGGAGAGCGAGTTTTCCTGAAGCTTCAGCCTTACTTGCAGTCGTCAGTTGCTCCTCGAGCCAACCATAAACTGGCGTTCAAGTTCTATGGGCCGTTTGAAATCTTGGAGCGCATTGGGGACGTGGCTTATCGGCTTGATTTACCAGCAAGCAGTGAAGTGCACCCCGTGTTTCATGTATCTCTCCTTCGGAAGGTGTTAACCCCAAGTCACCAGGTATTACCTCAGTTGCCTACTCCTGATGATCAATTTCAAATTCCTGAGCAGATTTTGAAGCAAAGAGTGGTTCGTCGAGGAGCTGGGTCTCTTGTTCAAGTTCTGGTTAAATGGAGTGCCACTCCTGTGGACATGGCTACCTGGGAAGACAAAGTGACTTTGCAGCAAAAGTTTCCGAGGGCACCGGCTTGGGGGCAAGCCGTTTCTAAGGAGGGTGGGATTGTCAGCGATCCCGAGATGGGACAAGGACCAATTGAGGAGACAAGCAGGCCCAAGAGGCAGCCTCGCCTCCCGGCTCGGCTAGCTGGGCCAGAGTGGGCCTAGAGCGCTCCACTACTTATTCACTGGTTCGATTCGGAAGAAGGCGGCGAAGAGGAAAACGGCTAGTGGATGGCGTGTGTGGTGTGAGCTCCTGCGTGAGCCGATCCTCCTCATGTAATCCCCTCTTGTAGCTCGAATTCATGGCCATGGCCGAATACAAACCCTAAGCCCTCACACACACCTCGTCCACTCATCTCCGTTGCGGACCCACAGTGCCCACCAACTTCTCCACAACAGACCCCCAACGATCAGCAACCTCCCCGCCGCAACGGCCAGAGGGAGAGAAGGTGGGGCACGGCTAGGGTTTCAGACGCCCGCTTGACCCTCTCTAGTTCAATAATTTTATTTCACATGTCACAAATTACGACTAAATAACAACTCCTCATTATACATCAAAGGCAAAACTAATCACTCAACCATGAACTGGAGCCCCGGTAAGTTGCTGCGATTTACTATTTTTTGTTACTTTATTTCTTCACGCAACTGTATCAGTGTTTTATTACGAAACTGGTTCGGGCAATTCGCTGTCACAAGCCTAGCAGGATCGCTAAAATGGCCATGCAACACCCCTAATGGTGGAGTGTTGCTGGCTCCAGTTTTCATTGTATCGCTACATTCAGGCTTTGCCTGCGGATCCGAAGAGGCGCATCTTCTCTGCTACAACAGCTTTCATTGCTTCCTTGGCGGACGCCATGACCTGAACCAGGTCTTTTTCTGGCTTCTTGAGTGACTGCAGGTAGCTGTTGCGGACCTCCGTGTTCACGTTGAATTTCCTCACCCCCAAATCTATGCATTCCTGCTCCACATGTTGGTTACACGTTATTAACACTTGCACAACAGCATTTCAAATATGACAGTAGTTGATAATAAGAGCGGTTTCATCAACTCATAAGCTCTAGTATAATTATTTCACAAAAAGGAAGCGTTTTACTGATTCTTTGCAAAACTATGAAGCTGGTATAGACACAGAAACTCTAGCCCTCCAGCATTTTTAACCTTGTCGATGAATTATTTTATGCACTGCAACCATGATTGATGATTGTCTTATAGAGGGCAACGATTGCCCCCCGATTCTCCTATAACTTGAACCTTTCAGGATATAAGTTGGTGCGGGAAACTAAACAAGAACTACTGCAAGGTATAGATTCACTGATCTTAATACAGAAGGAAACAGTTTATCAAACCTTTACAAGTTCATGGGGGAGGCCAGATGCTCCATGAAGTACCAAGCTAACTCCTTTCTTCATAGTTAATGCGCGAAGTTCCTGTCATCATTTCAATGGGAAAAAATACCGAGTTCATTACTCAAAAGAAGTCGCTTGCAAAAGCACAAATTTGCATGGTAATTCTTTACAGAATACTGTACTTCACAAGCCGTTGGAAAAAAAACACTTTACAACCCTGAACCATTGCAGAAGTTCATTTTTCAATCTTAAACTCAAAAACGAGAAAACCAGTTGTCTTAAACCTTGAACTGTTGAATATGTTTACTGGTTTACCCCCTTGGTTCTATTCCAAGCGGTTCAAGCTGACTCAAACAACACATGGAAGACAGATAGCATCACATATACGCATTAGCACCTTGTCATGTTACCAGATTAAGTAAAACACACACAAAATCAGAGAAGGATCATACTTTTTTGGAGAAATCTTAACAATTTAAGAAAAATCGGAAAATCCGAAAACAGGGTTAAAGATCTGGTAACACACACATAATCTGAAAGATCAAACAAAGATTTTCATAGCTGTTCTGTCAAACCTTTAGCAAATCAAGTCTCAGGTTTGGTCCACTGGGAGGATATTTTCCATGAACATTCCCAATGCATACTGCTAATGCATCAATACCAGTTTCATCAATAAACTGCTCAGCCTGAAAATATGTAACATATAAGTTAAGCATTATTACAGGATTGTAGTGATAGAATGCCATAGAGTTGAAATTTGTTGGGAAGATAAAATAACCTGAGCAATATCAGTAAATCTCGCTTCATATTCTTCAACTGTCAGGCCATCTTCAGTGCCTGATAGTCTCCCAAGTTCAGCTTCCACAAGCATGCCTTCAGCATGAGCCAGGGAAGATATGTTCTTTGTGTATAAGATGTTCTCTTCTAAAGTTAGATGGGAACCATCCACCATGACTGAATCAAATCCCTGAAAAATAAAAGGTCATAGTAGATGGTCCAGAGAATTAAGATTCAGATGTAGTCATTATCATTCATGATCAGGAAAACATTTTGGTACTGCAAATTTGAGAAAACAACACATTTTTTCGCTTACCATTTCAAGAGCCCCAAGCAAATCATGCTTGTCAGCCCCGTGATCATAATGGACGGTGATAGGTACCTGAATGACAATCACAGAATGATCACCTTTAAAGAACATAAAACAAGGATGGCTATCTGTTTCAAAAAACAAGGATGGCTAGAAGGTAATATGTGGGAACCCAAGTTATATAAAAAATTACGAACTATTTTTATCCAGATCACTGAGTATCCACATTTACTCTTTAAGCATGCTAAGTTCTGTTTGTCTTACGTTGGCTCGTTCTGCTGCAGCAATGCAGCATGCTACCAACGGAACTCCACCTTGCTTCAGGGAACTGGGATGAACCTAAATAACAACCACATTAAGCGTGGTTAGAAATCAAGACGATACATATCATCTACAAAAAATATGGATAATGAGTTCAGGGAGCATGGGTGCAGAAAAGCTCATGAGTTGAGAGTGAGAAAAGCTCATGTGTTGAGAGTGAGAAAAGCTCATGAGTTGAGAGAACCAATGCAATTCTCTCTATGGAAAAAACACGGGTAGAAATCCATTTCAGGATCTGTGTGGTATTGCTTCTATCCCTCTGGAGCTAGTTGTTGCGACCTACTTAGTAGTCCTATCATAACGTACTCCAGTAAAGAGTGGTATCAGAGGACACCCAACATGATAAATTACATAATTTTCACCATAAATTGCCAAAGAAAACATCCTATGCTAACAAAGAATTCCTAACCTGCAGGATAGCAGGACTTTCTTCAGCCTCAGCAGCTGCAATTACAGCTTCAATTCCCTCAAGATTATATACATTGAAAGCACCAACTGCATAGCCACTCTTCTCCGCGTTCTTCACAATAAGAAAAAAAATAGCTGATTAAGTATTTAAAGCAATACAAAACGATGTATAACCTTGATGAGAGGTAGACGGTGGATAAGAACTTACAAGGAGAAGTTCTTTTGTTGAACTTCTAGAAGGGCAAGCCCAATTCTGGACCACTTCTGCAAGAGCACTGTTATCACCAACATTACCTGTCATTTGGGGAGTGGCAAGATAGTTTCTTGAGTAGAAGGGTAACGTTATTTATCTGTTGGTACAGAAATGAGATACGTTTATTACCAGGAAAAACAATGTAGGGGACACCAGGATGTCTACTCTCAGGGCCAAGCTGCCACAAAGGCACACCAGCTAAAGCTTGTCCCATTACTTTGGCACGCCGAGCTTCCAAAGCTTTTGTAGCAAGATCAGATGAAGTGATTCCTCCCTGTATAAAGAATATAGTAAGGAGTACCTCCAGAAGTATTCCATGCACAACTTGTGGAATCAATCATTTTGTTTGATATGGCCAGTTGAATTTGCAGGCACTGTTTTTTTTGTGTGTGTGTGTAGATGCTATTCTTTTTTCTTCTTCTTTTTTGTTCTGATGAATGAAACACGTAACCATGTAGGTGTAATGCTATCTCAATATTTCATTAAGTATTTAATGGCATAGGTCCAATAAAACAGAACAACTATTTTGACCTAACAGTAACAGCTCCAGAGATTGGCAAATTTCCATAAACCAAGTAACAACTAAATTTCAATTTGTTCAGAAAGAAGAAATCGGCTGTGTAATTTTACCTTTGCAAGGATGTAACGGGGTCGACTATCAATTCTTCGCACAATCTCTACTAGTGCTGAGCTCACTTTGTAATTAATTTCTAAGCTTTCTTCAGGAGCTGCAACATGAAAGGTACAATCTTGTTAGGTGGTCAAACTACTTCAGGACAGATATGAAAGAAAGAAATTATCTTCTTTCGTTTGGCACACAAAAGGTAGCAAACTATACTAATAGGTCAGTTATCTTGTACTGCTAATGCTTACATGAAGATAACAGCGGCTATTCTTGAACATACTCTTTTGAAAAGCTGAGTTAGGTATCTGCCTCTAGCACACAATTTCAGGAACGTATACTGGAGTTAGTTTGGTTTTGGTCACTAGAAAAGATTATGATGCAAACTGGAGATGTTCTATTCAAATGATTGGGACAATGCACTCACGTTGTGATTGTGGTTGTGGTTGAATGTAGAGATTCATTCAATGGCTCTACTGGTGGCTAATGCGTTTTTGGGCATGACTTTGACAACAATAAGCAACTTTATTTTATCAAT
Organism: Triticum aestivum; assembly: GCF_018294505.1. Taxonomy (NCBI): domain Eukaryota; kingdom Viridiplantae; phylum Streptophyta; class Magnoliopsida; order Poales; family Poaceae; genus Triticum; species Triticum aestivum. The sequence goes on along the minus strand of NC_057814.1, from coordinate 167,668,241 downwards.
TCCTCCCTTTTAAAAAGTTTTGACAGTTTGACCTGTCTTCCAATACAGTTAGCCCCAGACTCCCGGTTCATGCCTAGAATATGATAAAAGTAAACAAACTATCTCCCCAGAAGTGATCTGAGTTGAGCTCAGGGAATAGAATTAGGCTGAGAGCCTCTGATACTGTGTGGAGTTTGGGGGCAATTGTGTGCTAGCCCTGAGGATCTCCACATCATTTGTTAGTAAACAGTTTTTACCAGCACAACTTGCTCAACACTTCGGCAGGTAGGTTGTGGCTTAGGAATTGTTGGCATTAAGAGACTAGAAATCAAAATTGACTCAGCATTTGATCACTTTATTTGCTAATGGAACAAACAACACATTTAGCCATATGATAATCAGAAAGATGCTAACTTTTTCCGGTAATGAGTTGGCGGCTGGTGACGACTAGCGTGTCTCTCCCGGACTGTATATAAGCATTTCCCAATTCAACAATTCTGCTGATTTCTTGGTCTCTCTCCTCAGTTGATTTCAGTGAGATCATCTCAACGGATACCTACAGTGAGTAAAAAGAGAACACAATACTAACACCACAAATTGATCTCAAGCAAAACCATCCGACTTAAGATAGTACTATCCACAAACTCTATCCAAGTAGATGTATACGATGGTTGATGGTTCATGTTTAGGCATGACAGCCAAGATATAAATTACCTCTATCACTCTGAGGGATTGTGCGCATTGTGAACGAAGCTTGTCGACCTAACAAATGCAAAAGAACATGCGAATGAGATAAATATGACTGACAAAATCTTAAAGCATCACAAGGCTAACCTGCTTCGTAGTTTTTGGCACATAAGAACCAACAACTATGAGGCCTCCCGCTAAATTTCTTTTTAATCCAAGGTCATTTGGGCGGATAGGTGGCTTTGGCTTGATTCCAATTCTAGCACTCACAAAACTTGCAGCTGTGCGGCACAGAAACCGCTTTCCTTGCAATTCAGCCTGTTGAGTTAACGTAAAAAGAAAAGGAAGAATAGGAGATCAAAACAGAGCATCAATACTAGAATAAGACGCATTATCGTATCAACTCGAAAGGAATAGGTACCAAGTGTTTAAGTGTATATGTGGATTGCCTAGCCCTTTCCATCAGTTGGCACTTTTGGTTGCGTTGACTAGTGCATGAAGCTTAACATGGTATCAGAGCCTAAGGTCTTGAGTTTAAGTCCTGGCTTACACAATTAATCTAAAAATTGTTGTTCTCCCCTTTGTGTCCACGTATAGGCCTCTTGAGCCATACCTCTAAGTCTATCCACGTGTTGACTTTCCGCGTCACACGTGATAAGGGGTGTTGAAGTGTATATGTGGATTGCTAGTCCTTTCCATCAGTTCGGACTTTTGGTTGCGTTGGCTAGTGCATGAAGCTTAACACTAAGAACAAATGCTTCTCGTAGAAATGGAGTGGCATAACATACCTGGATCATTCCAGCAGCAAAGACATTCATGTCCCTTTCACTGGCAGCGTTGACAATACACACAGAGCCCTAGAAAGAGTCAAAATGCCTGTCAGGAAATTCTCAAGGTAAATCAAGAAGAGAGGGAATCAAAACAGGATTTATGATACTATATGGTTGAATCAGCCAGTACAGTTCTAGAGTCCCTAAAACACCTGCAACATTTATTAGCCATTCAAGTAAATAGCTGCCATGAGTGCATACAGAAATGGGAATATGAAATATCTACAAAACTAATAATTCATAATTATATCCTAAAAAAATTAAACTGACTCAAAATAACTGTTCATATGCACTGGAGGGGCATAGTGGTGACTAAGGTGCGCCTTGGCCTGCCCTTAATCTTGTAACTACTTTGTTTAAATAGGTGAAGCTTCTTTGCTAATTAAACAACAAAAATACATCTTAATTCATCTAACAATAATTGTTGGTCTCTCCTTCATTTTGTTCCAAGCTCCGCCAATCATATTTTCCATGTTTACTATCATATACCTTCTCCAAGCTGCAGAGAAGCTGACAGACTGCATCTGGTCCTTCTTTACGTAAAAGACTTATGGAAATTGTTGAAACTTGGTTCTCCAAAATCCTTCCTTTAGTCTTTTCTTCAACCCACTGTAAATTCAAGGACAAAGCAAGTTACTAAGGTCTTGCTCTTCGCTCTTCGCTTTACCAATCAAACAATTCCACAACAGTACCTGTTTGAGATTGGAAGATGTATAGCCAAAAGCTGCATCCTTGGCAAACTCAGTCTCACCAGCAGGAATCAATCTGTTAAGAGAATGTTGGACATCAATATTGTTATGTGTTATTTTCATATTTAAATACATTGCATAGTGATCGTGCACAGACTACCTTTCAGAGTCTGCAACATAATGAATATCATCAATAGTGTACCGCCCACCTTGAAGGAAGAATGGGCATATTATCCAAGCATCCATGTCACCTAATACTGAAACAACTGCATCAGCTTCCTGGAAAGTAGAAGAGTATGATATGATCAGAGAAATGAAATGGAACAGAAAAACAGAGAGAGTTTCAGATATTAACCTCTGGGAAATGGCCACGTAGAGTGGAATCACCTCGCAAGACCACTGTATAACTAATACCAGGGACAGTCTTTGCTGCAGCTTCAAGATTTCTGCAGATATCTTTTACTAACAGTGCGGCCTATGAAAGTGAGAAGGCTTTAAATATATATTTAAAGACCCTAAAGATAAACTGTTTAAGACCGCACTTTCCTACCTTATTAGCAATCATTGAACGGGAGTTTGTCAAAATAAAAAAGCAGGTTGGTAGTTTCAGAAACTGCTCTGTGAGGGCTTCAACTGGCCTGCAGTTAAGAATTACAAGCAAAGCTTATGGAACTATGTACGGAACATGGGCAAAACGAAAATGCTAGCAGAAAACATATGTAATCTAAAAGACAATATGCTTTCATTTACCATTCAGTTAAGACCTCTATATCGTGAACTGTTTGAGTTCCAGTTGGATCATCATCTAAAACTACAAGAACCTTTTTGCTATCATGAGATGCAGAGGAAACAAGATCATCCATTGGAACTTCTGGCCACTCAACAGGAAGAGAACGCAGAACATCTTCTTTATTAAGCATGGGTGGTCTTCCTTCTACTTTTACTCCAGATAATGTCTCATATACCTGTGCCAGGCGCAATCAGCGGGCACGTTTAGGAAAGGGAATTAAATTAAGGCTATCAGTATACTACCTCTGTTCATTAATATAAGATGTTTTGGCAGTTCAAATTAAACTGCCAAAACGTCTTATATTAATGAACAGAGGGAGTATCATATTTTGGCATACGTTCTGTCTACTGAGAGCTGTGAGCTGCTCACCTTTACAACAGCACTATCATCATATCGACCCCATCCAGAAGCAGAGCCTGTTGGAATACATCAAATGAATAAAACAATAGCCATCCTATTTTAAGACTGTTATCCAAACAATAACTGTAAGCTGATTTGTTTTCTTCTAAAACTAACTGTAATATACTACTAGTATAGAAAACAGAGGGGGTGGCCATGCAACGTTCTGTTAATTTGGGTAACTACTTCCATTGAAGATAAGAAATATAGCATGACTTGATGAACATTGGAACCAAAACATAGAATGGAAAATGATCTTTGATTTATCACAGACAATTACCTGAAACAAACAGCTGATGAGCAACACTAGAGACATGCAATGGGATCCTCAAGTTGGAGCTTTCACGAGATACTATACCCTGAAATAGACGAGATAAATGCATTATTATCTTTTGTTAGTACTCCCTCTGTTCCCAAATGTAAGAGGTTTTTGCAGTTCAAGACGAGATAAATGCATTATTATCTTTTTTAGTACTCCCTCTGTTCCTAAATGTAAGACGCTTTTGCAGTTCAAATTGAATTGAACTGCAAAAGCGTCTTACATTTACGAACAGAGAAAATAGTTCATAAAACAAATAAGTTAATAGCTCGGTTATCCATACAAGATCCTTGACGAATATGTCCACCGCAGATAAAGGTGTATAATCATTATCAAGCATGTGTGGCACACGGTTTCCAAACATCCTGCAATATGAACATTGAGTGTATCAATCATCAGATAGCCACCTTCACTCATGCTAGAACACACCACTAGATATCTGAAAGACTGACCTACAGGGAGCTGATAGCAAAAACAAGTAGAACTAATTGTTTCGTTTCTTTCTCATAATCATTTTATTACTCGGCCAATATTAGCAAGTCTAAACAGTGAAGAGTAAAAAAGGAAGATTCATTAGAGTGGATTAAACAATGACACATACCACGAGTAACCTCTTGCATGTTGAATAATTTCGAAAACTCTTCTTGTTCGCAAATTTAATCGAGCACCAAACGCCATTGCTTCAGCTGCTGAGGCTATATGGACCCCAGCAAGAAGTTGGTTCACCATTTTAACAGAACTGGGAAAAATGGCAGAAGAGAGATGTTGATTCACAAGCGCCAGCACTAATGAAAAAAGAGCCATTATGCAGAAATAAGACCCTGTAAGGAAGGTATATCACTACAAAATGTGTGTATCACCTCGCAGCTCCGCATCCTCCTTTGATGAGATATAGTTTCTCACTTAGTGCTGTTACGCAAAAATAAGATAATAGTTATCGACCAGTTTCCGCACTTTGTATACTGCATATGATGGTGTTCAGATAACCTTTTTCATACCTGACAAAACTCTACCCGTACAATGCAGAGCTTCATCTGTTCCCGAAACAATTACCTGTCAAAAAAAGTGCAAATATTTATATCCATAAAGGTTACATCATCACTTCTACTAGATTAATGTTTCGCTAATCATACAGTTAGTGTCCCGTCCGCTGCTCTCTTGACACCACCAGATACCGGAGCATCAACCAACTTTATCTCTCGGCATTCAGCTGTATAGAAGTAGTTAAAGATTCCAAAAGATTCATCAGTGAAAGCAGTAAACAACATTGCCGACATATTTAAAATGTAGAGAATGGTTCTAGTACTGCAAGGCCTTGGTGTATTACGGGAAACAATATAAAAAGTGACCAAAAAGAAGTGCTCTTGACGCAATTTACACGACATAAATCTAACGAGATACGGATTTAACCTACACATGGAGAAAACAAAATTCAGATTCCTTTCGACAATAACTGAAAACGATTGAAGCTTCTATCACAGCTTTCTTGATCATAGGTCAAATATGGATCTGATTTGTTTAGTAATAGATTCATCTTCTGTTAGCATTGTACTACTTTTTGGATGTTTCTGTGACTTTTGGAACCTGGGTAACACCCCAAAGGCCTTCTGCCGGAACATTTCCCTTAAAATGCAACTTCAACTTCATAACAACATCCCAACACAAAATACAGGCTAGCTGTCACAGCAGACATTGCAACTTCTTCTGCAAATGATTATAAATCTGGTGTTTTATAATGAGAAAAGGTAAACGAACATTACTTGTGAGACACTGAAGCTACAGGACTCAACTCTCACCCAGAATCACAAACAGAAGATTTTAGATTTCATGAGTTGGATTTATGAGTTACACAATGTGGTTTTTGTTGACCAGTAATGTTTGTGGTATTCTTTCTTATTTTTAATGCAAACATGCCCAGGAGAGATAAAAAAGAGCGGCTACCTTCCAATCTTCCTTTGAGTTGAGTCACAAAGCCAGGAGAAACTGTAGATGACAGAATGATGGATGTTCCTGCTGGCAAACCTGAAAGTGAAAGACAAAGGATATTCACAACCATGTACGTACAGCTCAAAAATTAGTTAACCTACCTGGGAGATG